>NW_022158701.1:0-14729 GCF_000260195.1 Fusarium odoratissimum NRRL 54006 | reverse complement strand
TTGACTTCAGATGACGACCAACAGCGCTCTTGGAGGCGCTGAATCTATCCGCAGCTTCTCTCACGGTGAGAGGTTTCCCTTCCTTAGTGTTGCGGTGGCGGCGTTGTGAGAGCAAAATCGCACGTGCAGCCGCAACGGCAGGGTTGGGTTGATAAAGATCAGTCATAGTGGCGGTCTAGATGAAAATTCAAATTGAGATACAAGATATGACCGAATGATACTTAGAAATGTCTTTCAAAAGTTGGGTTTTTGGTGGTGAAATCAAGCAAATTCGGACTGAGCGGGGTATTCGGCTGTCCCAGAATTTTGCCCTTGTCCCAGAATTTTGCCGCCCACTCTATGAGTGGGGTTCCTTTTTAGTCAAACCCACGAGTAGTTTTTATCTGTAAAAGAGAGATACACAAATGGGAAGGGTAATATGATTGCATATGGCACGAGAGCACGAGCGTTGGCAGCTGCAAGTTGCGTGCAAGGCCCGGTATCTCTCGAGGACAAGCTCCGATACCGATCTTGAACCCTTGCTCGATGTGGGATGACGACGTTGGGCGGTTGTATTCCGAGGCTTGAGGTGCAGGATGATTTATCCGAGGCATGAGATGAGTGCGACTACATATTCTATACGTGATATCAAGTGTTATTAGTCTAACATGAAAGACACTCACAGTCACAAACTCATGCTTCGTTTACACATGTTCATTCGAATTGACCGTTTCGTCCCGAACCGGTTTCCCACGGGACAGGGACATCTCAGGGGACCCCCACATCGTCATTCTCCATGCCATGTGCAGCACCCGCCACAGCCTGCGCCACATACTACAATCTAATCTCAAACGCCACATGTATCCTTAGTCATCGATTTTTTGGGGTCCTTCTGCCCGATCGGAACCTTGTAAGCCAGCCAACGACAAAGGAATGGTCATCAAGACCACGTGACGTCCCGAGCTCTCCCAGGAAGTTTTGCAATTGCTCGCTCAGCCCATCCCCAATTCGCGCCATTTCCGACGAAACGACGACGACGACAACCACGAATTCCAACCCCCAGCCTCGGAACGTGTCAATCGATTCTCCTCCAAAATGAAGTACTCGCTCGCCCCCTTCATCCTCCGTAGGCCGTGGCTCGCCCGCCTCTTCAAGCCCGCCGCTACCTGGTACGTCAACGCCGCCGGCTACCGCCAGCTGGGCCTCAAGTATGCGATCTCCCTCCCTCTGCGAACGCCAATTGGACCTCGAAATGTTGGAATTGGCGATACTTGGGGACATTTCTGGCTGACCGGAGTCCTCAATTGGTTGATATAGATACGATGATCTCCTCGAGGAGGAGAACGAAGTTGCCCAGCAGGCCCTTAAGCGTCTCTCCAACGTTGAGTCTTATGAGCGCATCTACCGCATCCGACGTGCTGTTCAGTGCAGTTACCAGCACAAGCTCCTCCCCAAGGACCAGTGGATCACCACCGCCATGGTATGAAGGACACCCTGCGACCGAATCTCTCTGCCGGCCCCTCCTCGGCAAACAAGAGTTGACGATCCCGAGATATCACGAATGGATAGAATATCATCGACTAACTCATCACGCTCTACAGGACAAGCCTTACCTCCAGCCCCTGATGGAGGAGGTCGCCTCCGAGAAGGCCGAGAAGAACGAGCTCGACTCCATTGCCGTCGTCCGAAAGCACTAAATCATTTTTGGGTCTCGGGTTGGGAGATCAGAAGGGGGAGGTTAAGTAGTAGCAGGACGGTGATCGAGAGGGAATTGGCGCCTCCTAGAAGAATGGTGGCCACGCCTCAACGGACTAGACAGTTCCCGTGTATCCTATGTATAGACGTCGTCTGACTTGACTCATTTTGCACATATCGTCATGACTCCCAAACCTTTGTACGCATGTGAATATTTTATAAAACTGTCTCATGCACAATTTTGTAATTTACAATGTACCCGCTGGGAATTACCTCGCGAGAAGTTCATCTCCAGGCAGCTCTTATGTCGCTGTCCAAGGAACTCTAACAGAAGATGCTGATATACCGCTTCATCCAAAGGTCCCAAGCTTCTTACTCGGATCCCATGTACGCTGGCCGATCAGCCTTTCACAGGCATCATCTCACCGGCGCCTCCTCTTTCCCAGTCCAATCCGTAGGTATCCCTTCCTCGACGCCATACGCCGAGCATCAAGCTGGATACTGAATATCTCCGACATGCAGCTTTTCCCTAGTTTTTCACCCCCCAACATGCGACTCCGTCTGAAAATGCTGCTTTTCCCATCCAAATATGGCCGTTAAGCTCGTGTTAAGTCGTAACATAACGCCCTCCATGATCAATGCTCAACATGGCGGCATAGTGAGTGTGATAGATAGTGAATAGGTAAAGGTGATTAAATCCTTACACTCGCTGGTAGAAGAGCAGGTAGGCGACCTTGTTGTCCTTGATGTTGTCCTTGACCTGCTTGGCCTTGGTACTGCCGTTACTAGTACCGTTGGCAACGCTGCTCCATTTCTTCGCTCCTCCGGCAGGGCTTGTGACCTTGCTCCAGCCGTCATCATCGCCAGCATCCTCGTCGAGAACCGCTCTGAATCGGTTTCCAGCAGAACCAGATGATTGACCGTCCTTGCGGTTGTCTTTGACCTCTTCCTCCTCGCCGCCCTCGGCAACATCTTCACTTCGGACCCTGCGAATGACGGTGTCGTCGATGCGAATCCACTCGCGTCCTTCTTGACGCCGAACATCAACAGTATAATGCCCACCGCTGGCGTTCTTTCCATGGTGGTATACTACGCTGATCAACCTGTACTTGGGCATGCCGTCGTCACCGTACGTCTGGCGTTTCTGCCGCGACAAAGCTTCACGAGGAATCTCAAGCTCCAAGGGGTAGCCGATCTTCTTCCAAATTTTGACAGTCCCATTGCCTTCTGCATCAAATTGGAAGCGCTTGAGATGCAGTATGAGGACGGGAGGTAGTGTGTCAATGAAAACTTGCTTGGTGGCCGTGACATCCTTGCCACGAGGTGAGTTGAAGTCTCCCTGAAGACGCTCGGGACGAGTAAGACCTCGTAGAGCGTCTACAACATTGCGCACATCAGGAGATCCAATATCCAGCTGAAGGGGCTGATAAGGCTCAGTGGTGATAGAGTCCTTCAAGCCTGGTACACGGAACTCTGACCTTAATGAACCACCGAAAATCCTCGAGATGGGGCTGAAAGAGTTAGGTCCGGAGGATCGAGAGACGGCGGCTTTTTGCTTTCTGCCAACTTCAAGCCAGTCTTCACCAGCACCTGACCCAGAACTGGCCCTGCGTTCTTGATCAGGTAGTGTGGAGTTCTTGAGGACTGCAGTACACTCGTCATCAAGAGATTGCAACAGGAAGCCGAGGAATTCCTCAGCATCTTGCTGATGACCTCGCTGTAACCAGTCAGCAAAAGTTCGTGAATGTTGCAAGTGGTCAGGAACAACTTACCCTCATACTGGCGAATCTTGGAAGCTGCCTGATAGCTTCGTAAACGAATTCAGGTGTGAAGGGATCACCATAGCGCTCCAATTCCTCATTCTTGAGGGTGGTTCGCAGAGACTCAATGCCAGCAGCGGACTTGATGGTCTTGAATTCATGCATAAACATAATCCTTGAAAAGTTTGTCAGTGTGTTGAGTCATAGAACTTAGCATGGATGCACAACTTACATGGCATCGATAAGAGGAGTATCACTCTTGAAGCTGTGAACAGCACGCTTGCTGATCTGGCTTAGGAAATCATAGAAGGGAAGACAAAACATCAAAACTTGCAATACCTGGCATTGATTAGCTTAGTAGTGGGACCAAAGAGGGCATTCAGACATACAGAGTTCATATAACACATGTTCCCGGTGTTGATCAGGCCGCGAGGCTCGAGGAAAGAAACCTGGTCGGCAAGACCAACGTGGAACGAGTGAATAGCCTCCGCAACAGAGCTTGCGTTGGCTTTAGAAAAGCTGGAGGCAGAGCCGTTGGTGGCTCCAACAACACCATCAGTACTATGGCCGTTGACCGGAGTACTAGGAGAGGCAGTACCATTAACCGCATTCGATTTTCCAGGAGCAGCAGCAGCAGCAGGCTTCCTCAAAAGGTCCGCCCAGTTTGCGGGGGCAGCCTTAACTGCTGGGGCAGGTTCGGGGGCGGGCTCAGGCTCAGCAGGCTTCTCAGGGGCTCCCTTCTCGAGGGCTTCAGATTTCGTCGATCCCTCAGGAGCAGTCTCAGGGGCTACATCGCCGTTTGCCGGCTTTTCAGCACGCACAGGCTTAGCCTCCTTAGGACTGGCCTTAGGGAGAGAAGGAATAGCTGGGGCAGGGACGGCGGAGGAGCGAGCGGCAGCGCGGTTCGTCGCGGTCGAGGTAGCGCTGGTGGCAGTGTTGGTGCGTGATCGTTGCTGGACAGGAGAAACGGGAGAATCAGCAGCCTTTATTTCGGCAGTCTCAGAGGGAGCAGCCGAGGACGCGGGGGTGAGAACTGCATCCGAATGCTGGGTGACATTAGCTTCAGGAGCATTGGCATGCTCTGTGGCCGCTTGTTGCTGCTCAACTGGTAAAGATAAAGCTTCACTGTCAGCATTGAGTTGCCTCCTCCGTCTCCTCGACTTTGTGGCCCTGGCAGGGAACTTAAAATCGGGGTGAGATGACCATGGTAGCTGATAGGGTTAGTTTGAGTAAGATTCGCTATCGGTCGAACAACTTACAGGTGCACGGAAGGGTTCCTTGGGAGCGGGAGGAGGCGAAGGCACTTGAGTAGGTTCCGCAGGCTCGGCAGGCGCAGCAGGACCGGGAGGAACTAGCTCAGTCTCCTGGGGGACCGGGGGAGTCGGGGGAGGAATCATCTGCGACGAGTGGGTGGAGGTGGGAGTCTGGGGCGGGATTGGAGCCGCAGCCGGAGGTTGGTAGGGATTCGACAAAGCAGGTGACTGTTGCTGAGCTGGTCGAGGAGTATAGCTCGGAGGAACGCTCACGCCAGACATGGGAATGTACTGAGGCATAGCAGGTGGTGATCGTGCGAAGTTCTGGTAAGGCACATATCCAGGAGAATGCATTCCAGCATTTTGATACTGTGCGGTTTGGTATTGACCATTCTGATATTGCCCATTCTGATACTGTCCAGCCTGATACTGTCCGCCTTGATACTGCACGTTCGGATACTGTGCGTTCTGGTAGTGCTGACCCTGGTAGTGTGGCTGATACCCATAGTACTGCTGGTTGTAGGCCATGTAGTTGTTAGGATACATGACGTTCATGTGCTGGTGATGTTGCTGGTACGGAACATAGGGAGGAGGCTGCCTCCGACGAGGCGCTCCAGGACCGCCGACCATATCGGCGCCGTGAGCTCCTCCCTGTATATTCTGCCCAGCCGGCAGATGGCGGTTACTCATCGTGCCGGCTTGGGGATTGAGTGAGGACGGGAGTCGCCCAGTTGATGCGACACCCGTGTAGACAGCGTGTGAGCCTCCTCTCGCGGACGGTGCAGGATTCGTATGCGGCGGGCTTCAGTTTGACGAAGCTTCTCGGATCGATACGGCCAGGGCGTTCGCGACGCGACACGAGCTGTGGGCGGCCAAACGTTGGCCGCAAAAAAGTAAGTTGACGGGTGGATTTGTCAAGTCGGCACGGGTGAACAAAGGCGGCAGACTCAAGCCAATAAAGCCGCACAAACAAAGGATGGAAAACGAAACGCAGCAAAGAAATCCGAAATAAAATTGAATGACTTGTTTCAATGAGCGCAGTCGAAGCCGAAGAGTAGACGCACTGAGAGAGAGGATTTGCCGAGTTGCGTCGGACAAAACGGGGGACGCTTGACGTTGCGTTGCGATGGTAGGTGAGGTAAGGTAGCGGTAGCGTAAAACGGAGGTCAGTCCGTCCAGTGTGGAATAAAATTATCCAAGGCGCGGGCTTCTGCAGCGGCTGGTATGGCTATGGCTATGACCTATGAGCACTGACAAACTCGAGCCGCAACGCACGCACGACAGCAGCACTGCACGAGCCAGTAACTGAAAGCACAAGGTTCATTGATTGGGGGCAAATGTTGCTGTCTGAGGCAGAAAACCGACTCTAAACGAGGGGACTCGGATCCACTCATTCAAGGCCAAGCCCCGGCATCGCTCTCCAATATCAACATCCTGGCTAAGATCGCTGGATTGAAACTACAACACAACACAAGCCATGATGATAACGGATAAGCGGCAAGATATTCAATTATGATCCAGTTTACTTCTTGTACCTGTACCAATGCTTCATATCCCATCCTGTAACCTTGATACCTGAACTCCCACAAAGACAAAAGATATACGCTTAATATCCTTACAATGCAATGATGCCCATTCTTCCAAATCTACTCATCGCGGAACAGCCATCTACCTCCGGGGCGCATAGCCTCCCGGTGTCTGTCCCGGACCGTCTGCCTTTCTCGCTGAGCAGCCTCTGATCTCTCTTGCTCCAACTCCTGCGTGTTCGGAAAGTCTGCGTTCCAAAAGCCCGGAGGACTTCGCATTCTTGAGTAGTGGAATCGGTGCGTCCCATATCTATTGGCAAGCTCCTGTGTCTTGGCCTCAACCCACAACTCATCTCTTTCCTTCTTGCCCATGGTTCCCAAGCGGTATGCAAAATCACCCAGATACTCCTCCAGCAACTTCTGTTCCTCTTGTCGCTGGGCAGCTGTCAAAGGGGAATTTGGACGTTCAGATAGAGCAAGGGCCCGCCAATCCTTCCCGCAACAGTGCAGATCGGTACAGCCTTGCATGCGAGACCTCTCGTTTTTATCGCGCACCACATCAGAAAAAGCAAAATCGTGACCCTCATTGGCTCGAGGGTTGATTTTGAAGTCGTCAGGGCGTAGTTCTGATATTGGTTTGCGTCGCAGGGTCCCTTCCTTGGAGCCCAAAGGAGACCGCGTATTCTGGCGTGTAAACTTGGAGGCAGCGCCTAGATCTGTAGTTCGACTCGGAGTATCAAGCTGTTGCGCGTGAGTTCTGTCTCTAGCTCGACTCCCTTGTTCGAACGGCAATACTCGCCGTCCTGGAATTGCAAGGTCTTCCGCAGTTGTGCTTGGTCTTGCTGCCGTTCTGGGGGTAAGTCGACCAGCAGGTGAGTTCTGGGCGGCAGGACTGTTCAACAGTGTATCAAGTCTCCCCCTAGGAGTTGTATTTGCATCCTTGTCCTTTCTGTAGGCCTCGCCATCTTCAGCCAAAGTCGAGATACCACGTCCCAGCCCCTTTCTGAGGGGAGTGTCTGGTTTTTCTCGAGTTGACTGCACCACCCTTCGATTTACACTCAGCGGCGTGAGTGCTGAGGTTCGCTCGATTGGCCGAGCCGTCTGAGGTACATGATCTGGTCGAACGAATAGAGGTTTGGGGGTCGTGGCTGTAGCAAATGCTTCCCTATGCATTTGTTCCAACTTTTGTGTCTCTTCTAGCTCACGCCGTTTCCTGGGCGTCAACAATCTTTGTGCAACGTCTCCTAAGTCTATACTTTCTTGTGCGAGGAGAGTAGCAGGCCCTAACGGTTGTATGGGGCTCGAGGATCGCTCATTGGGCTCAACTTTCACCTTTTGTAATGGCGATTCATTGGGATCTGCATCGTTGCGTTTCCTCTTGCGCACCTCTCTTTCTGACACAACAACTGGTGTGTCGGATGTCGGTTCTTGCTTGATTTTCACTTCGCTAACATAGCCCTGAAGCGGTAGCTCCGGTAGCTCCGGTAGATCCTCCTCGTGGTGCCTCGACTCCCCCTCGCTTTGTGTAGAATCTGAGCTAGGGTTGGCGGCTTTTGTGTCGGGAACAGGTTGATTGTTGTCAGCATGGAGAGATGCCGCGGCTAGAGGTGGGAGTTCCAGATCCGCTTGCTCGAGGCCAGCCTCCGAAGTGAAACTGGTACCGGGACTGGGAGCAGCATCTTCTGTCCTTGCCGCAGGGAGCGTGGTTGCTCGAGAGCTTCTGTTTTGACGATCTGTAATGCTGATTCGATGCTCATCCTCAGCTGCCTTGATCCTTTTTTCCAGCATTGTCGCATGATTAATCCATCGATCCCGCTCCTCTTTTCTTTTTCGTAAGGCATCCTTTGCCTGTTTGAAGTTTGCCGAAAGTGCCTTAAACTTGTGGCTAACTTTAGCACACTCGAGCTTCCAGTCTGGTTCATTTTCTGGTGTTTTGCTCTCTGGTGATTTTCGCCGGGCTGATGCCTGTGCGTTCTCTGCTGTCTTGGTTGTTGCTTGCTGGAGCTGTTGCTTTAATCTTGCATTTTCATCCGCCAACTCAGACGCTCTAGACGCGTAATCATCTCGCTGCTGAAGAGCTTCATTAAGTTCCTTCTGGGCTTTTTCAAGATCTAAAGCGTGTTAACCATCTCATTCATGCCGTGTCGTTAAGTTAATGACGTACCTGATGCGATCTGCTGATCAATCAAATCACACGCATTGTTGATGGCATCAAAAAGAGCCGGGCGACCAGAAGCAAGCCAACTTGTCATTGTTTTATATACAAACTGAATGACATTTCTGTTGACTCGTCTTTTGACTCTAAGGGTGTGTATAACGATTGAAGTAGAGATGTACTTGGGCTGATGCAACCTCGACGCGTCCCCACATTTTACCAACGCGGCGATTTCCACTTAAGGGACGCCTGTTGTCGGCAGACACACGTGACCATACCCGGAGGACTCATGATGAGATACCATGAGTTTAAACCACAAGATGAATGGAAAGCTGAGGAGATCTAAGGACCTACAGTCGATAGTGAGGCGCTGAGAGATTTTTCGATATGATAGGCTGAGAAGTACAATTGTGGAGCTAATAATATATTCCACTACTTCCTACAGCTCCAGCTTATTCTATTCCAACACCTAGTTGTGCGCCATGACTGACTGTAACATGCATCTAAAAATACACTCGCTATAATTATACAACTGATATTGTTCATTAGTCTTGATCCTTAGCAAGTGTCCAGCACTTGCGCATCCCAGTACCCATGGACTCTTCATCAACACCTTCAGGAGTCGCCCATCTCAGTCGACTTGAAGTAAGCGACTCTGTGTCATTCAGATCGCCATCTTCAAGGGCGAACAAGTGGACATGCATCGTAAGCTTCAAATGAGAGAAGAGCCACGGTACACTGCCAAGTTCTTCCACATGTTTAGGTTTCACTGCTTTGCCTCCGTGCTCACCTGGCAGCTTGGAAACGTATGACAATGCCTTCGATCTTCGCTTTGCCGGCGTGTTACCATCTTTCGGGTCTTCGAGGATATAGCTGGGAAATTCCCATAGACCAGCGAGAAGTCCCTTCTCTGGACGTTTCTGGATCAGATATTGCCCGTCACCGCGGCGAATCACGCAGACCAATGTCTCTTCTTCTCTGACTGCCTTTTTGATGACTTTGAGTGGGAATTTGCGTGCGTGATCGACAATAACCTCCATGTCGCGAGGACTTGGGCCCGTTTCCGCTTTTGCCGAAGGCTTCTTATCTCGAGGTGGCCCCTTGAAGGCAAATGCGGCCAAGGTCATCTGCTTGCCTTGCCCTCCATTTGCCTTGGCCTTTTTGGAGGTCTTGGCTTCCACCTTGACCTCTGGCTCATCTAAAGCCGTTGATTCTTCAAAGGGCTCGCAGAGGTCGCACAAATCTTCGATGTCCCCAATCTTTTTATCACGGCCTTTGCTTGGGATCAAGGTTTGTCCTTCGGCGTAGGCACGGCAGGTCGAAGTAATGGGGCACTCGGAGCAGTTTGGCTTGGGTATGCAGATTGTGCTTCCCAATTCCATGAGTGCTTGTCCCCATCGTCCAGGGCGATCGCTTGTTTCGACTTCTTCGTCGTTTTGAGCATCAGCCCCATCCCGCGCAATAGCTTTGACCAAAGCATCGGCAGCGGCCCATAGTGTATCGATCACGACTTTGTTGGTCTTCACGTTGCCGAATAGCCCAAGTTGTCGGCTCAACACGCGTAAAACGTTTCCATCAACCATCGGCGCAGCTCGCCCAAAGACAATGGCTGAAATGGCACCGGCAGTGTATCGCCCAACACCAGGAACCTTTGCCTCGAGATCTTGAGTGTAGGAAGGCAACAGTCCTTCCATAGTCGAATCATTCACCACAAGCTTTGCCGCCTCGTGAATTCTTGTTGCTCTGCTGTAGTATCCCAAGCCACGCCAGGCACTGAGAACATCATCGGCACTTGCAGCAGCGAGATCGTGGATCGTGGGCCACTTTCCCATCCATCTGTTCCAGTAGTCTATGACCACAGCAACTCGCGTCTGCTGCAGCATGATCTCGCTGATCCAGACCTCATACGCTCGTCGTTCCAGGAGGTTGCGAAGTTCTGTCTGACCATGATCCTTTGGATTTATCCAGGCCTTGCGCCATGGCATCGAACGCTTGGTACTCACACCGTCGAACCAGCTGAGAAGTGCCTGGCGAGAGGAAGACTCTTTGAGCAATAGGGGTCGGTGATATGAGAGAGGATGATGCCTTGACGGAGGGGTGCATGGGTTTTGGCATGTCTCCCCTTCAGATGAGAACAAAGTCTCATGAATCTTGGAGTTTGCATTTTTGCCTCTTGCGGGCTGCGTTTTCCGTCGCTTTGTTACAGGCAGCTTGACATCGTTTTCTGGCGTCGCGTCTCTCTCAGACGCGTCAAAGTCTTCGTCGTGAGAAGGTGAAGGGCGCTTAGCCGCGCACTTCTTAGTTACGGAAGTCTTATCATCTTCAGGCTCCAACTGGGATAAGAATTTTTGCGATGCATTGATTGCACTTGAACGCGTTGCTCGCGCTTGTGTTTTCTGAAGGAATTTGTCCATAATGCCGTGTCTCCTTGACAGTCTCTTTAGTGAAAGTGGATGCGCTTTCAAAGAAACAAAGTAACAAGATAGCCTTGCTTAGTGATACATGATGGGATTGAGTAAAAACAAAAGCATTCATAGAAAAGCTGGTAGAGAAAGACGTCAATAATCGTGGTGTTGCAGTTTTCACTGTCGAGGTTTCGCGGGTTAATTAAACTTAGCGCTCCCGACGCCTAACAAATTAGCTGCCCATGACCGAGACATCCATACCTCCCGCCCAGAATTCTTCAGTATTGACGACGTCAACGGAACCTAATCCGCAAATGTTAATTTCCTCGGCAATCCATCACTTCTTATAAATCGGCTTCCTTCGCGGATATCAAATATGGACTGCTCAGAGATGCTAGATGATGACCCTGGTCTAGGCTCAGGCCAACAACCTGCAGCCTGCAGCCGCCCGGCAGGCCTCATCATGCTCCCTATAAGCGCTCAAGTCGACATTCCCTGCTTTTTACCTCATCTCATCTCGACTTGAACTGAAATAACAGCTCCTCATATTTGTCACTGATTTGTACACTGCGCCATGTCCTCGAACTTTTGCAAAGCATGTTCTGGTATCTTTCAGGGGCATTATGCCCCAACAAATGTGCTGGCCGAGAAAGACTTGGTTGATGTTAAGGACACTGATTTTGGAATTCCTGGCTTCACAAAAGACGTGACTGAATGGAGAGTCAGACTGGAATACGCAACAGGACAAGATAAACCAACACCATATTTCCATCACAGCCTCCATGACCTGGCCAAAAATGCGGCCAAGTGTAGTCTATGTGCTATTATGTCGGAGAGGATACAGTCGGATAAACAACCAGCGGCCATGCCTCAGAGACTGAAAGAGATGAAGGAAATGGGGAAGAATATAATTGGAATCCCCATCATCAAGCCAAAGCCGGGAACATTTTCTGGCATGTTCACTCTTGGCTTTCTGTATGTCACTTGGAGTGGACAGAAGTGGCAGGGCCATACTTTTCAAATATACCAGGCCTTTTTAACTGTCGGTAAGTACTAGATCTGTCTTTTCGACACAAACTATTCTAATGCGACCAGACACTTCAAAAGGAGATAACCGATTCATATGGAAACCCAAGTACGATCGCCAAGAATCGTTGCTACGAATAAAAAATTGGCTTAGTTCGTCACCAACGATATCAAGATTGACTCCTCGGCTGCCAACAAGGCTGCTTCACTGCCAACCATCAGCTAAGCCAGGAGGGGATCCTACAGTTAAACTAGTCAATACGATCGGTTTTGACGTATCTATTCGTTACATCGCCCTCAGCCATCGCTGGGGCGCAGTACAACCACTCATGTTGTTGGAGTCTTTGAGAGATACATTCTTTAAGAACATCCCTTTCGATACGATCCCACCGACATTTCAAGACGCCATCAGATTGGCCAATGCGCTGGAAGTTGAGTACATTTGGATTGACTCGCTCTGTATCATTCAAGATTCCAAGGATGATTGGCAGACCGAAGCTACACACATGGCTTCTGTTTACTCCCTGGCCTATGTCACAATCTCCGCTACTGCTGCCCAAGATTCTGCAGCCGGCCTCAGAGAACAACATTCAATGCTGAAGCATCCTTGTGAGATCATTCCGTCTTGGACAGGGTTTGAGAATCAGATTCCACCTGTGCCTGTGAGGATCGTGAACAGATCTGCTTTCTGCGACGCAGTTCTTGCCCAGCCCCTGTTTCGTAGGGGATGGGTCTTCCAAGAATGGATCCTATCGCCAAGGACCATCCACGTCGCTCGAGACCAGCTCTGGTGGACCTCAGCCTCAGATATGACCTCTGGAGGTTTTGCCGCAAACGAGACATGCGAAGGCTTTGACTTTGACGTTCATCGGGAATACATCCATACAATGGCTCCGGGGACCATATATTCGATGGAAAGCCAAAGTGAGGAGAGTCTTCAGCTCGTGTGGCATACTTTACTGCAAGAATACATGTCACGCTCGCTGACATTTGAGTCCGATCGCTTGGTAGCATTTGTCGGTATTGCTAGCTTTTATCAGAGTCAAGCGAAGATTAAAGCAAACTCGTATTTGGCAGGAATATGGCGCCATATTCTCCTTCAAGATCTATTATGGACTAACGTCGGATACGGGGAAACCGGCCACCCCCAGAAACCGGCCACCCTCAGCAAAACACCAAAAATGAGATCGCAATTGTAACTCAATTAAAAACACACCACCACATTTTTTATATTAAATAAAATATCTATCAGTGAATATTCAGATGGAACTGAGTACAAAGATCCTCGAGTTTTAATTTTTTAATGCGATATGATGTTCTTTGTGGCTGTAATACTTTTCGCATCTGTTCACGAGCTTTTAAAATTGCTGGAACCTTTGCGAACTCGGCATTTCCATTATATATGACTTTCTTCCTCTTTTTCGGCAGATATTCCTCCTTTTCTAATTGCATTATCGTGATTTCTCTTCTTTGGCGTTCAATCTCAAAGTTATGACTGTCTAATTGACTGCCAATCTTACGGAAAAGCAGCCTAACAGCAGGGTCTTCAGAGATAACGCCCGGGACAGCTTGTAGGGCCCGACGAAGCTGTACAGATGATCGGGGCGTCATAAGAAGACGGGAATTCTTTCCTTTGGCCGGGGAAATAGCTGTAACAACGGGAGCTGGTGTCTTAGGAGGCTGAGTGACCATCGGGTTTATCAGGACCTTCGCCAGATTAACTGGCCACAGTCCGGTTGCTTTCCAGCCGGCTAGGGCGTTCAACTTCGTGATAGCTTCTTTCCGAGCTTTGTCGTAAGTGTATAGGAAGGTGATCTTGCCGATATGACTGGAATCTGCGACAGAAGCAAGATCTGAGAGGAATTTTCGATATGCCCTCTTCAACGGTCCAAAGACTGCAACATCCAGCGGCTGTAGGACATGAGAAGCATGTGCTGGAAGGAAAAGCACGAATATGTTATTATTATAACACTCAAACAAGAAGTCTTCAGTCATATGACTTCCGTGACCGTCGAGAATTAGAAGACGCGGTTCTTTTGGATTCTCGGGCTTTGTCGACGGAATAAACACCGTTTTCAGCCAAATCAACGCAATATGATTATTTGTCCAGCCCTTCTCACTGCAGGTGAATTCCCAGTCTTCCAGGAAGTCCAATTTCTCAGGAAAATGTTGTTGTTGGACCGTTTTCCCTTTGAAGATCACCAAAGGTCTCAGGACTTTCCCCGTTGCCGAGATACACTCGAGAATTGTGATCCAAGACCTTGAACCAGGCTGACGAATAAGTACTGACTTCTTGTCCTTGCAACCAAGGAATAAACCGTTCAGTCCTATCCCTTCCATCATTCCAACTTCGTCGACGTTGTATCTGTTCTTCTGCTTGACTATTCGAACTGCCGGCATCGACAATAACATGAAGAAGGCCTTGATAAGTTCAGTAGAAGCTCCGTTATAACGGTCAGAATCCATACTCTTGCCCGGTAAAGTCTTCACTTCTTTGTTCCTGTCCATAAAAGACTGTAACCAGCGTTTTCCGACGCCTTCTGGGAAGCCGTTGCGTATTGCGATCTGGTTTGCAAAGTGTCGGACCTGTTGGTGCGAAACAGGGCACCCTAGGTCAGCTTGGACCATAATCCAGTCTCGTAATCTTCTTTCCTGAATAGCTGAGAGCTTTTGTTCAGGTTCATGAGCTTGTCTTGGTGTTGTGGCACCTTTAATTCTATCTTGGAGCGTTGAACGGTTGATGCCACAAGCCGTTGCAGCTTTGTTTATGGAAACTCCTTCTGAAACCATCTGAAGAGCAGCGCTCATATCTTCTTCAGTGAATTTCGTCATTCTGAATTGATTGGTATACTTTACAAGTTCATACGATTAAAATTGGTGGAGTTGTGAATTTTTTAAGATATCATTAATTGGGAGGTTGGGTCAAAAAG